>NC_073638.1:85465000-85467828 GCF_029407905.1 Bubalus kerabau
TTAGGGTTAGGGTTAGGGTTAGGGTTAGGGTTAGGGTTAGGGTTAGGGTTAGGGTTAGGGTTAGGGTTAGGGTTAGGGTTAGGGTTAGGGTTAGGGTTAGGGGTTAGGGTTAGGGTTAGGGTTAGGGTTAGGGTTAGGGTTAGGGTTAGGGTTAGGGTTAGGGTTAGGGTTAGGGTTAGGGTTAGGGTTAGGGTTAGGGTTAGGGTTAGGGTTAGGGTTAGGGTTAGGGTTAGGGTTAGGGTTAGGGTTAGGGTTAGGGTTAGGGTTAGGGTTAGGGTTAGGGTTAGGGTTAGGGTTAGGGTTAGGGTTAGGGTTAGGGTTAGGGTTAGGGTTAGGGTTAGGGTTAGGGTTAGGGTTAGGGTTAGGGTTAGGGTTAGGGTTAGGGTTAGGGTTAGGGTTAGGGTTAGGGTTAGGGTTAGGGTTAGGGTTAGGGTTAGGGTTAGGGTTAGGGTTAGGGTTAGGGTTAGGGTTAGGGTTAGGGTTAGGGTTAGGGTTAGGGTTAGGGTTAGGGTTAGGGTTAGGGTTAGGGTTAGGTTAGGGTTAGGGTTAGGGTTAGGGTTAGGGTTAGGGTTAGGGTTAGGGTTAGGGTTAGGGTTAGGGTTAGGGTTAGGGTTAGGGTTAGGGTTAGGGTTAGGGTTAGGGTTAGGGTTAGGGTTAGGGTTAGGGTTAGGGTTAGGGTTAGGGTTAGGGTTAGGGTTAGGGTTAGGGTTAGGGTTAGGTTAGGGTTAGGGTTAGGGTTAGGGTTAGGGTTAGGGTTAGGGTTAGGGTTAGGTTAGGGTTAGGGTTAGGGTTAGGGTTAGGGTTAGGGTTAGGGTTAGGGTTAGGGTTAGGGTTAGGGTTAGGGTTAGGGTTAGGGTTAGGGTTAGGGTTAGGGTTAGGGTTAGGGTTAGGGTTAGGGTTAGGGTTAGGGTTAGGGTTAGGGTTAGGGTTAGGGTTAGGGTTAGGGTTAGGGTTAGGGTTAGGGTTAGGGTTAGGGTTTAGGGTTAGGGGTTAGGGTTAGGGTTAGGGTTAGGGTTAGGGTTAGGGTTAGGGTTAGGGTTAGGGTTAGGGTTAGGTTAGGGTTAGGGTTAGGGTTAGGGTTAGGGTTAGGGTTAGGGTTAGGGTTAGGGTTAGGGTTAGGGTTAGGGTTAGGGTTAGGGTTAGGGTTAGGGTTAGGGTTAGGGTTAGGGTTAGGGTTAGGGTTAGGGTTAGGGTTAGGGTTAGGGTTAGGGTTAGGGTTAGGGTTAGGGTTAGGGTTAGGGTTAGGGTTAGGGTTAGGGTTAGGGTTAGGGTTAGGGTTAGGGTTAGGGTTAGGGTTAGGGTTAGGTTAGGGTTAGGGTTAGGGTTAGGGTTAGGGTTAGGGTTAGGGTTAGGGTTAGGGTTAGGTTAGGGTTAGGGTTAGGGTTAGGGTTAGGGTTAGGGTTAGGGTTAGGGTTAGGGTTAGGGTTAGGGTTAGGGTTAGGGTTAGGGTTAGGGTAGGGTTAGGGTTAGGGTTAGGGTTAGGTTAGGGTTAGGGTTAGGGTTAGGGTTAGGGTTAGGGTTAGGGTTAGGGTTAGGGTTAGGGTTAGGGTTAGGGTTAGGGTTAGGGTTAGGGTTAGGGTTAGGGTTAGGGTTAGGGTTAGGGTTAGGGTTAGGGTTAGGGTTAGGGTTAGGGTTAGGGTTAGGGTTAGGGTTAGGGTTAGGGTTAGGGTTAGGGTTAGGGTTAGGGTTAGGGTTAGGGTTAGGGTTAGGGTTAGGGTTAGGGTTAGGGTTAGGGTTAGGGTTAGGGTTAGGGTTAGGGTTAGGGTTAGGGTTAGGGTTAGGGTTAGGGTTAGGGTTAGGGTTAGGGTTAGGGTTAGGGTTAGGGTTAGGGTTAGGGTTAGGGTTAGGGTTAGGGTTAGGGTTAGGGTTAGGGTTAGGGTTAGGGTTAGGGTTAGGGTTAGGGTTAGGGTTAGGGTTAGGGTTAGGGTTAGGGTTAGGGTTAGGGTTAGGGTTAGGGTTAGGGTTAGGGTTAGGGTTAGGGTTAGGGTTAGGGTTAGGGTTAGGGTTAGGGTTAGGGTTAGGGTTAGGGGTTAGGGTTAGGGTTAGGGTTAGGGTTAGGGTTAGGGTTAGGGTTAGGGTTAGGGTTAGGGTTAGGGTTAGGGTTAGGGTTAGGGTTAGGGTTAGGGTTAGGGTTAGGGTTAGGGTTAGGGTTAGGGTTAGGGTTAGGGTTAGGGTTAGGGTTAGGGTTAGGGTTAGGGTTAGGGTTAGGGTTAGGGTTAGGGTTAGGGTTAGGGTTAGGGTTAGGGTTAGGGTTAGGGTTAGGGTTAGGGTTAGGGTTAGGGTTAGGGTTAGGGTTAGGGTTAGGGTTAGGGTTAGGGTTAGGGTTAGGGTTAGGGTTAGGGTTAGGGTTAGGGTTAGGGTTAGGGTTAGGGTTAGGGTTAGGGTTAGGGTTAGGGTTAGGGTTAGGGTTAGGGTTAGGGTTAGGGTTAGGGTTAGGGTTAGGGTTAGGGTTAGGGTTAGGGTTAGGGTTAGGGTTAGGGTTAGGGTTAGGGTTAGGGTTAGGGTTAGGGTTAGGGTTAGGGTTAGGGTTAGGGTTAGGGTTAGGGTTAGGGTTAGGGTTAGGGTTAGGTTAGGGTTAGGGTTAGGGTTAGGGTTAGGGTTAGGGTTAGGGTTAGGGTTAGGGTTAGGGTTAGGGTTAGGGTTAGGGTTAGGGTTAGGGTTAGGGTTAGGGTTAGGGTTAGGGTTAGGTTAGGGTTAGGGTTAGGGTTAGGGTTAGGTAGGTTAGGTTAGGTTAGGTTAGGGTTAGTTAGGTTAGGTTAGGTTAGGTTAGGTTAGGTTAGTTAGTTAGGGTTAGGTTAGTTAGTTAGGTTAGGTTAGGTTAGTTAGTT